>NW_024081342.1:98846-116952 GCF_003009895.1 Hyaena hyaena
GCTGGCAGTCAGCACAGAGCCCGACGCGGGGCTCGAACCCACAAACCGCGAGATCATGACCTAAGCGAAAGTCGGACGCTTAACCGACTAAGCCACCCAGGCGCCCCCCCATGCTCTTTTCAAGCCCAGCTATTAATTTTACCATTATTATTCTAAAATATTGTTCAGTTATGCTGCTGATATCTGTTTTGAGCAGTTCATTAGCTGTCATTTCTTCTTGGAGTTTCTTTGGAGGAGAGCTCCTTTGTTTCGTTATTTTAGTTAGCTTTCCAGATCTTTTTGGTTTTAGAGACCTGTTATGCTCTCTGTATCTATGAGCGCTGCTATATCCAAGAAGACTCTTTGACTGTCCAGGGCCTATCCTTTCTTTTTCAAAGAGACTGTTTTTGAATGGTATCTCTTGGTCTCTCTTGTTGGGACCTTGGTTATTTTATTTTCCTATTCGTAGTGATATTTGGGACTCTCCACCTTGTGTACTCTGGCTTGTTTCTTGAGGTAGCCCTGGAGAAGAAAACAGACACACACACACACACACACACACACAGGGAGCAGGAGCACACAAACGCACAGGCTAATTCAACTAACATGCAAAGCGAGAGGGAAAACGAAAAAGTTAAGAGAAAAGACGGAGGAGGGAAGGCAAATAATAGGGAGTATAAAATACAAAAAAGGGTCAAAAAGGAGAAAAGAAAAGGAAAAAAGAAGAAAACCAATGGACAAAGAACAGTTTAAAGCATATAACCAGATTTACCAGCTACAGTTAAATAGCCGTGTGTATGCAATGCTGGTTGAAGAGCATAGAAAAAGAGAGAGAAGACAGGGTGGGGATGAGACAAAATTGGAAATAGAATGAACAGACAGAATGGATAAGAAGCCTTTTCAAAGAGCTAAAGGGTGGAATATGGTTGGAGAGGTGAGAGAAGGACGCTGGTGTTATCCAGAGAAACTATAGTCTAATTACTCCTGAGAGAGAGACGAAAATGTTGGTAGGTGTAGAATTTACATCTACAGAATGGACTAAATGTGATTGTTTAAGCACGCCGGTGACCAGAGTTAATCAGGTCAGTGTTCTGGGGAAAAAAGAAAGAAAACAAAGAAAAAAAGGGGGGGGGGTTGACAGCTCTCAAGCAGGGATGGGCGTGGCGGGATCCAAGGCCTCAGGCTGGAGCTCTGCCTAGGCACTTGTGGGGAGGAGAGTGACGGTGCTCCAGTCCCTTCTTGAACCAAGCGCTGCTCCTCGCTTTTTTGGGCGTGTAAACTCCCCGTACTGGGGGCGCTGCCAAAGTTCGTTGCACTCTTCAACCCAGGGCAGTTCCAATCTCCAAATCCCCGTCTGCGCGCCCCGCTGAAGTTGCCTTAGACACAGCTTCCCAGGCAACCCCCTCGGGCAATTCCAGGCCTCCCGCCTCGCTCTGGGAGCGGAGTCAGAATCGCTGCTTCCTTCTCTGGGTCCGGCTGGAGAGCACGGGCGGGGGCTTGCCTGCCGAGCCCGCTGGAGTGAGGAAAACCAGGTCCCTCTATGGCTCGTCACCCAAAACACGAACTCGCGGGCAAATCTCCCAGTTTTTAGCTCTTTGCCTTCCCTCTAGAGCTCCAGCCAGCGGAGCACGGACGCCCGGTGTCCGCGCGCGGCTCTTTCAGGGGCCCCAGCCTCCCGGAGGACAATGGCGGCAGACGTGCCACCTCCCTAGAAGTGCAGCCCGCCAGGAGCCCACACAAAGAAGCAGTCCGCGAGCTCAGCCCCTCTGGGACCAGTTGGCGCGAGGGGACCTGACGTGCAGGTATTTGGCAAGTACGGTCTTTCTATGCCCTGAGCGGAGGTTTTTCTGTTTTGGACTCTGTTTTTCCCCTCTCACTCCCTGCAGAGGGGGATCGCCTCTGACCCTGGAGTCTCCGATCCCGGCCCGATTTTATCTTCCCCAGTTTGCACTCATGTTAGAAGGCTTTCTCAGTGGATTCTATGTCATTTTTCTCCCAATTTCTCGGGTTTCGTAAGGTTTCTGATGGCTTCAGATCTTTTCTGTGTGAGGTATGGGCGCGAGTGCAAGTACGGAGCTTCCTACTTCTCCGCCATCTTGCCAGAATCAGCCCAAGATTCTTTTAAATACAATCTTTAGGCATAGGAAAATGTAAACTCTCAGAGAATGACATAAAACAAAGTCTGTAAGATAACCTTCTACAAGCCCAGCAAGCCTAGCACCTTTGTTTGTTTGTTTCTTTCTAGACACTTATAAGAACACTAATCTAGAAGCATATAGGAGTTCTGATTTTGACTCTGGCATACCTAATTTGGACAAGTATTCCACTTCTCTGGGACTTAGGTTTCTATTCCTACAATATGGGAGTGATAATAAATTTTCTGGCCAAACCACTGGTTTTTTACTTATAGAGTAGGTATAGGTATCGTATAACCTGTACAACGCCATACAAATATGAATTAACACATTTTCTGTCTTTTACCTACCTTAATCATCAAGACTTTCTGCTCTACCTTCTTCATTCAACTTTTCAGCCATATTTGATTTTTCTTGACCTATCATGAATCTAAAACAGTTACTCATTTGCTTTAGTTATCATCACTCATTTAATTTCCTGGTGAACACCACTAGCCTTTACAAGATCCTTGCCCTTCTTTTCCTAAGTGGTTCAGGACTCAAGACTGGGGAAACCTCTTGTTATATGTAAATTTCCTGTAGTCACTAAAGTCTCCTCAGGACACAAAATACTGATTAAGAAATAAAAATGGACATTGATTAAAAAATATGAGATTAATTTTATAGGTCTTAAACCTTCATTGGACTTTTAAAATAAAATGGTTAATGAAAGCTATGAATTAGTAGGCTATCGGATGCTCCTGGGATTAGAAATAGTAACATAAAAGTCTGGACACTCAATACTATATTGACTCTAAATCCCAGTGGAATTTGAGACATGGGGATGTTGAACAAAAATAACTTGTGAAAATTTGACAACGGTTCTCAAATTCATTTGGAAAAACAATTAGGTAGCAAATGATATCTTTTAAAAAGAAAAACAAATCAGAGCCTTGCCTGGCCAAAATTTAAAGTTCATTATTAAACTATTGAATCACTTTTGTCCTTTGTGCTTTAAGTATTTTTCTTCCTCAGGCATAAGATAATTTCAAAAAACCTTTACTAACAACAACAACAAAAGTATTTTACACACACACACACACACACACACACACACAGTATTTAGTTATTCCAGTGAGGAGAATGATACATGGTCATAGGAAGAGATTTCAGAAGTGCAGAAACAGACAAAGGAAAAACAATTTATCATTTTAATCTTTTAGCTATAGCTTCTATATATATATAAAATCTGTTTATTTAGGGAGAGGGAGAGTGTGACCAGAATAGGGACAGAGAGAGAGAGGGGACAGAGAATCCCAAGCAGGCTCTGCACTGCCAAGTGCATGGCTTGAACCCATGAACTGTGAGATCGTGACCTGAGCAGATATCAAGAGTTGAGCGCTTAACTGACTGAGCCACCAAGTTGCCCCAAAGTTTCTATATATTTTCTATTTATACATTAAACATTTTTTTATGTTTGTTTATTTTTGAGAGTGAGAGAGACATAGACATAGAGTATGAGCAGGGGAGGGGCAGAGAGAGAGGGAGACACAGAATCCAAAGTAGGCTCTAGGCTCTTAGCTGTTAGCACAGAGCCTGATGTGGAGCTCAAACCCACAAACCATAAGATCATGACCTGAGATGAAGTTGGGCACTTGACCGACTGAGCCATCCAGGCACCCCTTATTTTTATATAAAAATTTAAACATTAACCTCTTATATGTGTAATACATATAACTTGCTTTTTGCACTAATTATATCATAAACACTTGCTCATGATTCCATGGAATCTTTGACTTGGACCTCTAGCAATTGTACTTTGATAGCTTTGGACTCTGCTAGAAGTTTTTTTTTCTCCCCTTTATTTTGGCTTAGAAGATGAACATTTGTTTTTCTTCTTAAAAACAAAAAGCAGATTTTCAGTTTATGCCAGTAGGTGTCATCCGTTCACACAAAGCACAGCCCAAGAAACCTAATGTAATTTGACTTCACTTCCATAATTTCTAGCAAATTTCAGTGTTGTGTTTTAGCTTACCTGAGCCTCTTGCATGAAAGGCATTTAGGTTCTAAATAGAAGTTGGAGATGCTACACCTTTGCCCTTAGGTGCTTGCAGAAAAGGAAAGAAAGAAAAAAAAAGAAAGGAAGAAGAGTTTTAAAATGGAATACATTTTATAAGCTTGAAGTTATTTTACATCCTAAAATATACCAATTACTGGGAGATGTTATTAAAATCTTACTCTGAGTAGCCACCCAAAAAAGAACAATGATGCTGTCATGTTTTTCTGAAAGAGAGTCACCAATCTTGATCCTGTGTGTAAAATTTGAGATGTGTCAAATATAATGGAATCTTTTTAAGATATCAGAAAGTTATGAAAAAATGACATTTAAACATTATAATAACTAGATTTTTTGGCAGCATGTAATAATTTTTAAGAACTTTCGTATTCATTAACTTTTTGTCCTCACAAGAATCCTCTGAGGTTATAAATAAGTAAACTTGTTTTTTTTTTTTTAAAGTTTTAAACATTTTATTTATTTCTGAGAGAGAGAGAGAGAGGCAGCGTGAGCAGGAGAGGGTTAGAGAGAGAATGAGACACAGAATCCGAAGCAGGCTCCAGGCTCTGAGCTAGCTGTCAGCACAGAGTCCGATAAAGGATTCGAACCCACGAACTGTGAGATCATGACCTGAGCCGAAGTTGGATGCTTAACCAACTGAGCCACCCAGTCACCCCTAAATAACTAAACTTCTGTTCAGAGAAGGTAGGCATCTTGCTTAGGGCTGTGCAGCTGGTAAATGATAAAGTGAGGTCTAGAACAAGAATCTTCTAACTTTATATGGATATTTATATGTATGTATTGTCAAGTGAAAGTTGTCTTTTAAAGCAGAGGTTAAAAACTGATAGTCCCTGGACCAAACTGGATCTTTAAATGTTTTGTCTGCCTCCTATAGTGTAGTACAAAAACTTTTTTAATTTTTAAAATAAGTTGCAAAATTTAAAAATTGGAATATTTTTCATCAAGATGGCGCTTTCAAATCTATCTGAAGAAATTCAGAAGATATTGCTCAGTTGGATGCCTCTTCATGGATCTAATCAGCTGCTTCTCCTGTGTGCTCTCCAGTTTGTCCCAGTTTCCATGACTCCCTATTGCCTTATACCAGGTCCACTCCATTCTTGTGCTCCATCTGCCTGGCCCCTGTATGCATGTGAGCTTAAGACTCTTTTGAGTTTCTGTCTTTCGGGAAAGATTATGTATTCATTACAGCAGTGCTATTATGGTTCAAACATTTGTTTTGATAGCTTTCAGAATCAGGTTGAGAGTCACGTAAAAGAAATGGGGTGGGTAGTTTAACCCACATGGTATTTTAACTGACTGAGCATTATCTATTTTATCACTTGAGTAGTAGAGTATATAGAATGAGGAAAGCAGAAGATTGAAGCTTAAATCCTGAGTAGTATCAATATCAACATTGAGGAGGAGAGAGACATGAGAAAAACTGGCAAAGAAGCTCAAGCTGGAAGGGGTCTGAGAGATAGGTGTTAAAAACAAGGCAGCAATGTTTCTGACTGTATATGGGGACCATAGAGGGGCCTTGATAAAATGTTTGAATTCGGAGCTAAATGTTTTCTTCTGAGAGTTAGACTTTATTCAGTACAGAATAAGTCAGCGTAAAGGTATACAAAGTTGTAGTCGAAAAGAGCATAATGGTTCTTGGTTCCAATAACTCATTCAGGAATGGGTGGTACTGTTTCAAGATAACATATGTATAATATCAACATAAAGTACTGTAGCATCAAATGATTCAGAGAGGTCACAGAAGCGAAGGATAGAGGGAGTTGGTTGGAGTTGGCACTGTGGAGCTCATAGGTGGGAAAACCAGTTTCAGTGGAATGGTAAAGACAAATCAATCTACAGTAGATTCAAGAACATCTGGGAATTAAGTAAAGGAGAGAGATGGAATGTGGACATCTCCTTCCTAAAAAGAGTAACAGATGGCAGAAGTTACAGGGTCTGAGAAAACGTGTTTGTTTGTGTTAACGAATGGAGAGATCCTAGCATGTTTATAAATGGAAGGGAAGGAGTCCCCCTTTTGAGTCCCCCAAAAGATGGGACTGGGGACTAGGGACTGGAACCCTGGAAAGACTGAAGGGAAGGAGATCCAAGGACATGATTTATGATGTTTTGAGGAACGATACCATCATCAGAATGAAGGCCTTGTTTGCTACAGTGACTCAGTTGGGGTATTTTTGTTAAAAATATCAATAGCAACACTTTCTAGTCACATCTCACACCGACTGTTTTCACCCTTCCTGGAAATGTTCAATTAGTTTCCTAGACTTAGTGAAATAGTAACTCTTAAGTGAGAAATTGACGATTACAATGGAATGTTCTTTTGTTTTCTAGTTAGAGATGGACAAATGATTGGATGAGAGATAAATCAGGATAATTATTATATTTATTGAATCAATTTCAGTGTAAAATACAAGCGTCTTGATTTTTTGCCCTCAAATTATGATTCAAAGAGCAAAGTGTTAATTGATGATTGTTTCTGAGATAATATTATTCCTTCAAAAATCAAGAACTCTTCACTCATTCATTCAACAAATAGTGATGGAGCATCTACTGTGCCCCAGGCACTCTGTTGAACATTGCAGATATGGATGCAAAGAAGGCATCTTCTCTGGATTCTAGTTATGGAGATAGTTGGTAATGAATGGATCAGGAAAGGCTTCTTTGATGAATTGATGAGTGTGTAAGCAAAGGCCTGAAGAATGGTAGGATTTCTGCAGGAGAAGGGAGGTTGGGGTGGTGATGAGGGGAAGTAGAGACAAGAAGAGAGCTCCTGACAGTTGGAGGAAGAGTAGCTTGAGGAATTTGAGAAACACCCCATTATTCAAAAAGGCTGAAGTGTTCGATGCAGAAGGAAGAAAGAGCAAATATGGCAAGAGATGAGGTTGAACTGGTGCCCTATTGCAATGGGTCTTCTAAGGAATTGGGGCCCTATCTAGGACTAACAGGAAGCCAATGGAGAGTGCTAAGCAGGGGAGCAAGATGAATTAGATTTACATTTTACAAAGATTATTTACTCTTGTTGTAATGTGGAGACCTATTGAAACGGGGCAAGTGTGGGGACGGGAAGAGGAGAAGAGAGATCCTGGAGACTTCATCTAAGGCAGTTATCCTGGCAAGAAAAGAAGGAAAATAACATAGCAGACAGCCAGGAAGTAGAACATAGGGCTTATTGGTGAATTCCTAAGGAGCAGAGGGGGTGAAACACAGGTTCCTGTCTGATTAAGTAACTGGATGGTGGTACCACGCAAAGGAGAAATAATCTTGATTAGGGACAACACTTCTCTTTCAATGCTTTTCTACTTGACATTTGCACACCAAGTTTAGGTGAAGGCCGATAACTGCAGGTGCTTTTTAACCCCATTGTTTGAACTCAAAGCCTCTGGTGTGTGGGCTTCTGTGCACATGCAAATGTTGCTTTCAGTAAGTTTCAAGCAAAGCAAAAGAAAGATATTCACCTGTGGAACTTCAAAAAAGCAAGCACACTGCATTACCGCCTCTGGTGCCCACAAGTCAAGTAATAATAAACATTCCACTTTTAATGTAACAGACTTTCCGTTCCCCACCCTCGCCCCCGGCATCTGCACACACAAATCAGAACTGTCTTAAGTCATGGAATAAAAAATGAAAAAAAAAAAAAAAAAAAGAAAAAGTAAAAGCAAACAAAAAGTGCTTCCTGTGGAGCGAAGGGAAATTTTTGCCCAGTTGATTTTCCAGGTACATGAAAAGTAGTTCTGTATATTTAAAACCACAAGTAGTTGTATTCTTAACTGAGATTTTTGAGAAGAGGCAGCATGGACAGGATCACTTACAGTGGTCTTTGACATAAGGCACATTTACATCGAGGCAAGGCCTGCTTGCTCCCCTTTAACATCAGTTGCCTCCAAGTGTCTTACAGAGAATTGCATTGGTTGGGAAAAAGCAGATGCAGAACAAATAAAAATATGCATATCCAGTTGAACTAAAGCTGGGCCATACCATGACATGTGTTAACTTTTCTCCCCTTGAGATATAGAAACATTGCACCAAAATTTTATTAGGACATCTCTTTTGTGTTAGAATATTTTAGAACTTCATCAAGGACCTAAGTACCTACTCCCACCAAAATAGGAGGCCCCCAAATTATGTTATCAGTGATTTCTGGCCAGATAAATGAGGACTAGCATCTGATTATACTGTGGCAATTAAGAGTGTGGGACTCAGTTTCGTCATCTGGGTTTGATTGGACTCCATTACTTATTGGGCATGTGAACCTCGACTAATCACTTACTCTCTAACCTAAGTTTCCTCATCTGAGAAATGGGAATGATACCAAGATCTACGTCACAGAGAGGCTGTGAGCTGAATGAGATCATTCATGTGAAGTACAGTGTCTGCCACATGGTATATACTCAGTTAACGTTCATTTTTAGATTCCAGCCCTGTTTCCCTCTGCATAAGTGCAGCCGAGCACTAGAATTTGTGATAGCTTTCATCACTTGAAGTAAGAGCTTTCCAAACTTAGTTCTGGAGCGAGGCCACAACAAAGAGAAAGTCACTTTTTCTCCACTGCTTCCTCTTTGCTGGAAAAGGACTCCAGTACAAAGACAGCGGGTCTGGAGGCATTTCCACTTGGTGCTGTCAGGGAGCACAGTAGAAGGGAAAGGAAGGAAATCTGGGTAACAAGTTCCCAGTGGTATTGTTGACCCAGTATTTCCTGCTCAGCCTGGCTCAACACCTCAGATAGCTTCTTTTACACTCAACACTGAAGCTGAGGAGCCCTAAAAAAAGTCCCTTGGAAAATCAGAGACTTTGGGGAATCACTGTAGGACCAGCCTCCTACCTTACCTCTGGAATTCCTTGGCTCTGGTCCGCTGTCCCTGGTTTCTCCTCTATAGCACCAAAACTGGATTCTAGTTCAAAGCCTGGACATTGGACTGCATTCTTGGTTGCCCTGACCTACTGATTTCAGCTTCTCACCTGGATGTCACCTCTGCAGGCCAAGAGTTGGTACTGCGCTGTCACTCCCCAGAAACCCAGCCTGGATCCAGCATCTTGGAAACTAGTTCAGACTTCTGGATGGTTCAGCCAGCCACGGCCTGGATGGCTCTACCTGCATTGGTCAAGTGTGAGGACTCTGGAGCCAGGCTCTCCAAATCCTAGCACTGCCACTTCCTATTTGACTTGTGCCAGTACTTCACAACTCTGTGTCTCAGTTTTTCTCATCTGTAAAAACGGGAAATTAGTAGTCCCCATCTCACAGAATGATTAGGATGATTAAATGAATTAATACCCGTATAAAACATAATATAGGGGCACCTGGGTGACTCAGTTAGTTAAGCATCCAACTTTGGATTTTGGCTCAGGTCATGATCTCATGGTTCATGAGAGCAAGCCCTGCATCAGGCTCTGCACTGTTGGGATTCTCTTTTTCCTTCTGCCCCTTTCTCCTGCTTTCTGTCTCTCAAAAATAAGTAAATAAACATTAAAAAACACATAATATAAACACACATACATAAATAATCCAGATTAATATGATATTGGTCATATTCTGTATTTTTGTATATATTAAGTATATATTATTTCACATTTAGTTATATATCTATTTTGTGTCAAGAGGAATATTCCATGTAAACACATACGTTTGTACATACATACAAATCTCCTTATTTATATTATTGTTATTGTCTGTTCTATCTCCCCACAGGGATGGAGAGACCAGGGGTGGGCTTTTCAACTTTCTTGCTTTCATTTGGGGCTATCAGTTCAGAATTCCTGGTTTCTACAGCCTGCTGTAATATGCAGAGCAGGGTTTAAGTTGGATTAAAATGTGCTTTGTCATTTGGGAAATTATAATCTACAGTGAATGAGACAGAAATATTTGTCAGACTCTTCTGTTGCTCCTCTTCCAGCTATACCTTCATTTCAATTTCTGTAATCATTTCCTTTAGTTT
Organism: Hyaena hyaena; assembly: GCF_003009895.1. NCBI lineage: Eukaryota > Metazoa > Chordata > Mammalia > Carnivora > Hyaenidae > Hyaena > Hyaena hyaena. The sequence continues at coordinate 108,944 of NW_024081342.1, forward strand.
CTGTCCTGTTTCAAAGGCTTTCTATCTCTGGAGCAAATAACACAAGACAGAAAGGTGTCAAAAAATAGGTTATTTATCACACAGTTATTTTTAGAGCCTGTTATCCTTAATAACTATTGATCAGTGGAGTAGGGTGGTTCTGAGAATAAGCATGGTCACTGTCTCTGGCTTTATTGGAACCAGAGTGAGAGTAAAGCTTTTGTCTGTTTTCAAAGTTATCGGCAATCCATGGATTAAGCTGAACCCCCTAAGCAGTAATGCCTCTCGGATAGCCATTGACATCAATCGAGAAACACCTCCTTGCCTTGATGGTAAGTGTGACACTACATAAACCCTCACAAAACCCACTTCCTTTCCAGCAAATAGAAAACAGTTGAGAACATGAATTCACTGTCAGCTTTGAACACTGGAGAGGATTGTATCTGTTTCTGGCAAACATGAAGTTAGACCTCTGCTATTTCCTTCTCTTCTGCTTACAAGTTGAAGTCCTAACAGGTACGTGGCCCATTTTATATTTCTTATTAAGTTATAATTCAAATGAACATTAACAGAAACCAAAGGTAGGAAAAGTCAGGCACCAAATACAAGGGGTTTTTGTTTGTTTTTTTTGTGTTTTTTTGTTTTGTTTTGTTTTGTGTTGTTTTTGTTTTGAAAGTAGCAACAATTGCAGAAGAGCCCCAAGCGCTTGGTTCAGGGCGTTTGTTGCTGAGCAGCTGCTGATAGTGTGGAGTTTGTACTGCTTCCTTTGATATTGTGTTTTAAGATGAAGAAAAATGTTTCATCAGACCACTAAAATTTTAAACTACCTGCTTGGAGTTACCTGCAAGGGGATAAGTAGAAGAGTGGCTTACTGTTCTCAGAGAAAGATAAAAGGCAAAATGACGTGTCAACTGAATGAAAATAAAATAGTCTTGGCATTTGGACTGGGAATTCTTTTTGAAGGAGAAAATAAAATGGAAGGGCTTTGAAAAAAAGGATTTTGATTTTAATCTTATCTGGGTGATCTGGTGTCAGATATGCCGCAGGCTGCCACGGAGGATTTTTTTTTTTTTTTGACATTAAGTGTCAGGATCCCTCTAAAAGGCCAAGGAGTAGTGGGTGATGTAAAAAGACTCTCTAGTTGCTGGAGACATTAAAGAAAAACAAACCACCCTTTTAAAGTCCTCAATTCTCTCTCTTAGATGGTCTATTTGAACGATTTAAATATCAGACTATTTGAATGATTTAAATAATGCTACCAACAACAAAATTAATAAACACATTTCTGCTGCTTTTTCTTGGTACATTTTTGTAATACTTTTATCTTTCACTCTGATCCATGTTCTTGAGGTTGGCAAAAGCAAAGTGAAATTATATTAAATCGGAAAGTTCTATTAACACTAAAAGTGAAAGCAGAAATTTGGTAGGTATAATCTTGTCTAGACATAAGTTTTGCAGTGGTACAAGGAAACAATTTACTTTTCTCTCTAAAAAACTAAAAAGCAAAAGCAGGCTGGTCAAATGCTTCATCTTGTGGAAGTTCAAGGTGGCTCAAATGCTCTTATGTAAGGAGGACTGAAGAGGGAACAATTAGAGTCTACTTACAAGTTCTGAAGCCAGCTTGGGACTACTTGCTTGTTTATGCCTTTTCTACAACCCAGTGAAATATTTTAGCAGCATGAACAACAAACGAATAGCTTTGGAATGGATATTTATTTATTCATTCATTCACTCATCCATTCATTCATGCAGCGTCAAGCACTTCCCAGGCAGAAGGTACTGTGCAGGCTGCTGTGTGAACAAAGATGAGCAAAACCATATCAGTCACCACTCTCATCGTGCTAATTAAATGGCACAGACACACTGGGAGAGAGACATTAATCAAATAATCCCATGAATTAATAATCATTATAGCCAGAACTCAGAGGATGTCACAAAGAATTCTCTCTAGACTGAGTAGATATGGAGGTGGGGTTTGGAAGTGGTATTCACCCAAGTCTTTTGTGGAAGTGGCACTTGAATTAAGGTTGGAAGGATAAAGAGGAAAAAAGGGGGGGATGGTATGAGAGTGAGGAAGAAGATTCCATACCAGGAAGAGAAATGCAAAGAACCTGTGGCAAGAGGAAATGAAGTAAGGTCAGGGAACTGGAAGAAGGTAGATGTGCCTGAAGGAGAGGGGTTTGGGATGGTACAAGATGATGCTGGAAAGGAGAGCAGAGAGCAGACCATTCAGACTGTATGGGCCGTTTAAAGAATTTTGGATTTTTTTCCAAGAACACTGGTGCAAGTCATTGAAGGGTTTGTACTGCCAGAAGGCATCCCAGTATGTTAAACCCATTTGGGCACTTACAGTTGTTGATAATGTGCTTATTACCAGCTTGATACTTGAATTAATAATCATGTTATTTCTGTGGAAGGATGGATCCAGCCTTGGCAGAATTATTTCAAGTTGTTAGACTAAGCTGATAAAGAAATTGTGCTTCTAGAATAATGTTCATCTTAGATTCTCATGGAATAACACCAAAGTTCACTCTTACCACATAGAACACTATGCCACATGGCAAGCCATATTTTGGTTTGACAGGTGGCAAAACTGAAGTATGAATGAGTAAATGGAGATCGTAAGTTGCTAACAGTCTCCATGTTCAAAATACCATCACGATGCATACATCTACCACCTAACCATTCTTTTTTTTTTTTAATGTTTTATTTATAGGAGAGAGAGAGAGACAGCGTGAGCAGGGGAGGGTCAGAGAGAGAGGGAGTCACAGACTGAAACAGGCTCCAGGCTCTGAGCTGGCAGTCAGCGCAGAGCCCGACGAGGGGCTCGAACCCACCAACCGCGAGATCATGACCTAAGCGAAAGTCGGACGATTAACCGACTAAGCCACCCAGGCGGCCCCCACGTAACCGTTCTTAAGAGCCTAAGTGAAGTACACCAACCACGTGCAGGTCTCTTCCTTTGGCACATTTTTAATCCTCCCAACTAAGTAGGCTTTCTCATCCCACAAAAAGGTAAATAAGTATTCTTATCTTCAGTTGATGTTTGAAGAACCCCAGACCAGGAAAGGCTGAGTGATCTGTTAACATAGTAATTAGTGGCAGAATCAAGATGAGAACACCAAATATGCCTGACTCCAGAATTCACATTCTTTACTGTGAAGTAGCAAGAGCTATAACATAAGTTTTAAAAGGAGAGAAATTCTCATCAGTTTTGCATTTGGCTGGTGAGTTAATAGGTTGGAAATCTTGGTGATTTCTTGTCTTTTTAAAATGTTTATTTTTGAGAGAGAGAGAGACAGAGACAGAGAGACAGAGTGCAAACAGGGGAAGGGGCAGAGAGAGAGGGAGGCACAGAATCCAAAACAGGCTCCAGGCTCTGAGCTGTTAGCACAGAGTATGACACAAGGCTTAAACCCATGAACTGCAAGATCATCACAAGAGCCAAAGTCAGATGCTCAACTGACTGAACCACCCAGGTGCACTGGTGATTTCTAGTTGTAACTGTTGATTTCAGTGTAAAATTTAACAAAGTCATCTTCTTTTAGTGATTCTGGAATAATAGGAAACTCCTCGTTGTAAAATGATCTGGAAAAAATGTGACTCTACCTGGGATTGCAAGAACCTCTTTCTACACCTTATGGGCAGTGAGAACCATGTGGAGGACCTTATGAATTCTGATTTTAGAAAGACCTCTCTGAAAGCAGTGTGGAAGCTGTGCCTGAGTGAGAATGATAGAAGTCAGGTGGTGCTTAATAAATGTTCACATCTCACTATGTGTTCTGGGAGGAGGCTGGGAGGATAACCCTCAGGTGCATGTTGAGCCTTTTGTTTCTGAGGGATCCAGTCTGTGATTCCTGAATTCCATCACCTCAGGAAAAGCAGCCCTTTGCTGCCTGCAGACAGGCTCCTCCCCTGAGCTCAGGAGAGAAGCCTGCTGATCTGAGCTGAGCTTCAGCCCCTCCCACAACCCCCTCAAGTAGTCATGTTGGATTTTTAAAAATCCAGATAGTTGACTTTTTCCCCGCTAATGAATTCAGGCCATTCCCATTCAGTGTGATGAACCTGAAAATCCGGTACCCTTGATTTTATCCCTTTGCTGTCATCTTTATTTCTTATTTCTTTTCCTTTGCTGTTGTATTCCTTTGACTAGGCTTCTTTTAACTTCCCTCTTTGCTTCTGTAATTTGGAAGGTTCACTATGGTTCTTAACTGAGTAAGTCATTATGTTCAGAGTATCTTGAATGTCTATTTATTTATTATTGGATTAAAATAAATAATGCCAACGGCCTTGCCTGATGTGCTGACTCCACTGACATGAGAACTTCTGAAGGTTCTTCCCGTCCCACTCTCTCGCTGTCCTATTACTGCACCCCTGCCCCAATCTTGGGCAGACCATTGCTAGGTTTCCTCTTACAGTATCTTGTCTGTTTTAAGGATCCCTTCTTCACACTTCCTTCACCTATTTTCAGTGCCAGCATCCCTCTTGCCATCTGCTCTTGTCTCATGATCTCTGTTCTGATACCGTGATTAGAAGACTTCTGTCATTTTCTGCAGATACCCTGAATTCTGAATTCCAGCACAGGTAAAGAAGTCTTTCTTCAACTCTCATGGGTGACCAATATCTTTTCTGGGAATAGGATTCCTGGACTGAAGCCTTTTCTCTCAATTGTCTGTGGATGCCCATCCACTGTCTGCTGGATTCTAGGGTTGCGGGTGAACGGTTCCATGCTACTCTGATTCTCACTCATTTGTAAGTAACTTTAAAAAGTTCTTTAGGATCTTGTAAGCTATGTATTTCAATATTGGAATTCAGGAATGTTGCCAGGACATGCCTAGCTCTGAGTATTTTCATTAGCTTTGCTTGGGACTGGGTGAGCCATTTTAATCTGTAAACCTGAGGGTTTTGTTTTTTAATTTTCAAGGTTATTTTTCTCCCCATAGTTTAATCATATCTTTGTCTTTTTCTCTTCTTTCTAGGAATACCTATTATTCTCATGTAAGATCTTGAGTGCCTTGTTTTTTTCATCCACAGTTAACACAGTGGGTTTCCTAACTTCCCATTGGTGTTAGCAACCCCCTCAGATGAAGTGGAATATTATAGTTTTTAAATTGCTAGCAGCATATTCCCATTTCTTGGTAAAAACAGAATGTAGGTATGTAGAAAGGACCTGATTCTCATTTTGTTTTGCTCACTGTAAGGTACATAAACTTGTTTGACTTAAAAATTGGCCTCAATATTCATAGTTATAAACTGAGCAAAACACACAACTTTTACTACCTTCCTAGCTTAAGGATAGGAATTTTATATGCAAAAGGATTTATTAAACTTTGTAAATTAAAAATCACCTGTAGCCTTTAATACTCAAGGAAAGGACCACATTTACTCATTAAAGGGTTGTCTATGCAATTGCTATTCTAATAAATTGAGCCTTTCAAATGACACTTTTTGGTCATCCTAAGTAAAATATGACCTTTGGCATTTGAAGCCTTCTTATGAAAATTCAAAGCTAGGGGTGACTGGGTGGCTTAGGTAGTAAAGCATCTGACTTCAGCTCAGGTCATGATCTTGCAGTTCATGAGTTCAAGCCTTACACTAGGCTCTGTGATGATGGTTCAGAGCCCTCTGAGCCTTCAGTTTGCTTCAGTGTCTCCCTATCTGTCCCTTGCTTGCTCACTCTCTCTAAAAAATAAACATTAAAAATTAAAAAAAAAATTCAAAACTATGTTTTGGAAAGTAGAACTTAAGTATTTAGAAAATATATAACACAAATGAAAGTTGTTAATTAAAACATGATTTTTTTTCCATTACTTTAAGCCCATAAAGTTGATCAAAACAGACAAAGATTTCCAAGTTTAAAGACAGTCAAATGTTGGGGATATGGACCTCTTCTGGGTCACATATAATGTATTGGTGGCTGTTTCTACTTTGCTTGAGGCAATGCTAAGAAAAATCAGGTTGACTTTAGGGAGGGTGACAGAATCAAGAATTTTGGTTCTGTCAACCACTAGTTCTGATAGTAGCTTTTGTTTCAGCTGTGTTGACATAGGCATGGCACTTTTAACAAGCAATTAAAGATTTAAATATAGCTATTTTACATTTGAGAAATCAAACTTTTTGCAGCCAACATTTATATTTTCCTAGGGCTCATCACCAAAAAAAAATCCATTCATGGAAAACAACAACAAAATCTTTAGTTCACTCACAATAAAAGTTGTGTTTATTTTGTACTATCTAGGTCTAAGACAAAATTCTCACATTATTTCCTGTTTGTACTTATTTAATGAGAATGAAAATTTGTGTAGGTGAGTCCATGGTTTTACATGTCTACAGGCAGAGAAGTTACAGAATAATCGTTAAGAATTTTGTCAGAGCAAGGAGCTAGACTTTGTTGTAGATTCAATTACACAGGGTAGCTCACAGATCAACATACAGTGGTTGATGAGTGAGACTATCTAGAGAAATGAGTGTATTCAGCACAAAGTAATTTTATAAGAAGAAATTATGTATTTTTGGTATATGATAACTTTTTAAGTCACAGAATACATGTGTGGCATCAATGTAAACAGTACTTTAAGTACTTGGGATGATAATAAACCCAATACATCTGGCAGGAAAAGAAATATCCAAACATAACTTCCCTATCAAGCTTAATGTTAAAAGCTTTTTTCTTTTTTCTTTTTCAGCAAGTCTCTTAGCTTCTGGGCTTCAGGTTCTATAGAATTAGGGGGTTGGACTAGATTACTGGACTAAGGCTCCTTAAGAATGTGGGTTCTGGTCTCAGGTTGTCGAGGTTCATATCATGGTTCCACCACATAGTGGCTCAATAACTTTGGGCCAGTGATTCAAGCCTCAGTTTCCTGAAAATAGGAAAGGTTTCCTTGAAATAGAAAATCTGATGTAAAAGACTTATCAACATCAAATTATGTATTGCATGTAATGAATTTAACACAACATTCAACATAGGAGAAACTTTCAATGCTTATAAACTGTTGTTATATAAATACCTGGAAGCTTTTGAAAGCTTAAATATTTATTTAACTTCCAGTCCTGTTAGGCTTCAGAGAATTGGCTAGGTATCATTCAGTTTGAGTCTTTGCCTTTGGACTGGGAAACAATCCAGTCTCCAATATCCAGTAAACAGAATCTCTTGCTCTGCTTTTCTCATTCTTCTCCTCAGTACATTGCAGGACATTTGCCAATCATGCTCAGCCTCCATGTTTTTCTATGCATTCATTTATTTTATTGAGCTTCTAAAATGTTCCATGTCCTGGGATGATTTAGGTGACCATACTACGGTTCTTATCCTTGTGAAGCTCATGATTAAATGAGGAGGACAGACAAAATAATTATGATCTCAGATGATATGCGTTATAGATATATTGGTGTAAACAAAATGTTATTGAGAGCATAGAGGTAGGAGTCTTCATCTGGGGTCTCAGGGACCAATTTAAAATGGTTCTTAAAGGATGCTGGCAAGGATGTGGAGAAACGGGCACCCTCCTACACTGTTGGTGGGAATGTAAAGTGGTGCAGCCCCTCTGGAAAACAGTGTGGAGGTTTCTCAAAAAATTAACAATAGAACTCCCCTAGGACCCAGCAATAACACTGCTAGGAATTTACCCAAGGGATATAGAAATGCTGAGGCATAGGAGCACATGTACCACAATGTTCATAGCAGCACTCTCCACAATAGCTAAAACATGGAAAGAGCCTAAGTGTCCATCAACAGATGAATGGATCAAGAAGATGTGATTTATCTATACCATGGAATACTACATGGCAATGAGAAACAATGAAATCTGGCCATGTGTAGCAACATGGATGGACCTTGAGGGTGTTATGCTGAGCGAAATAAGTCAGGCAGAGAAGGACAAATATCATATGTTTGCACGTATAGGAGGATTAGGAGGAACTTGATGGAGGAACAAGGGGGAGAAGAAGGGCGGAAGTGGTAGGGGAGAGGGAGAGAGGCAAACCATGAGAGACTCTTGAATGCTGACAAAAACTGAGGACTGATGGATGTGGGG